>NC_092630.1:42462785-42491153 GCF_039555335.1 Amphiura filiformis
ATAAATAAACTGAAATCAATTATGATAGTAATGTAAACATTTCACATCCAGGAACCTCTTTCACATAATGCTCACAAGAATTTATTATATTTAGATACAAGAAATGCTGAGAGCATACAATGAAGATCAGACATTAGATTAATAAATAAATAAATAAATAAATAAATAAATAAATAAATAAATAAATAAATAAATAAATAAATAAATAAATAAATAATAAATAAATGAATTTTAATAAATAAATAAATAAGCACAAATGAAGATCAGATAAATAAATAAATAAATAAATAAATAAATAAATAAATAAATAAATAAATAAATAAATAAATAAATAAGCACACAATGAAGATCAGAAATTAAATAAATAAATAAATAAATAAATAAATAAATAAATAAATAAATAAATATTCTATTTTCTTCTTCTCCTTCCATTTCTTCTTCTTCATTCTTTCTCCTCTTCCAAGAGGTACACAAAACAAAGGGAATAGACCAAACACTATTGACTCACTTTTGTGAAAAAATTAAAAAGAAGTCATGGATGGTTAGGAATAAAATTGTTGAATTTCTTGCATCGAATGGATGTCAGTTTCTAGAGAGGTTTGGTTATATAGTGATGTAGGTTATATTGAAACTTTTGTACAGCTAAACTGACAAAGTTTTGGCAAAAAGAAAACAAATAACAATATTAAGATAATCTTTTCGTACCTTCCTATTGTCTTATCCCATAAGCATCATTGCATTGCATACTAGGTATTACAGAGTCATTGTAGACGAGACAGGCGAATGTTGAGGTATTACTTATCACATTTGTGATGTGATCAAGCAAAATCAGTTGGAAGTCGGAAATATTGATTTTCAAAACGGCCAAACAAAGGAACTACTTTCTTTTGCTGTCTTTTGTTTTGGAAATACTTCAACTGTACATATCTTTCAAACTAAATATTCAACTTTTATGGGGTTTTCTGCCAATGTAGCTTTGCAAATACAATCATCATAGAAAACTGGAAATTGAATTCAGACTGATTTTGCTTGATCACACCACATTTGTGTAGATTCATAAACATCTAACACCACATAAGCATTAAAATGTCCCATGCTTACGTAGCATGATTTTAACGTGACTCAAAATATTATAATACTCAATGATAAGAAGACCCTGAAATAGTATTTTCGTTGAACACTGTAGCACTCGATGAAGTGTAAAAACTGGAACATGAGACCTGTTGTTTTAATATACATGTTAACCCACTAACTTATCTTATCTCAAGAGAAATATAAAATGTAATTAGGTTTCAAAAAAAAAAGAGATTAACACTTGTGACATTATAATAACATTGGTACCTACGTACACACTCTGAAAGACAGTCGACACATATCCGTTAGTCATTATCCTTTCACACATTCTATTAACTTACTCATGCACAGATTTTCATTGGCACAATCACGTTTTCTATTCTTATTTGAACTTCAAATGGAGTTGTCTTTGATAAACATCTTTTGTCCGGACATCTTTGTCACAAACTCTCTGTTTCTTCACATGTTGACTTGTATATTAGACCTGTTTCTTGACTTCCTTTGCAAGGAAGGCTGGTGTAATAACAAAAACAAAGCTAACTCGAGGAAGAAATTGCGGAAACACGTGAGTCGTGTCGTTCTCAAAAGAGTTGTTAATCATTGAACATGCTGAACAGAATCTATAGGAAAACATGATCTTACCATATTATGCGATGTGAGTATACTCACAATAATAAGCTCACGTTTGTGTTGTTGGCAATATATTTTGTGTCCTGAA
Source organism: Amphiura filiformis (assembly GCF_039555335.1). Classification (NCBI taxonomy): domain Eukaryota; kingdom Metazoa; phylum Echinodermata; class Ophiuroidea; order Amphilepidida; family Amphiuridae; genus Amphiura; species Amphiura filiformis. The sequence continues at coordinate 42,464,578 of NC_092630.1, forward strand.
GAAGCTGTTTTTTCGTTTAAAGTCAAGTTACTCTTTGACAATTAAAATAAAGTATTTAATTCATTATTGAGTAGTGCAATAACTATTAACAAAATCCAAATTGACTACGCAGTGCAGTATTTAATTTAAGTAGATCAAATAAAGCTGACATGAAACTGGGTATGTAGGGAAGAATTGTATTATGAACTTAGAACGTTCAAGTGTGTAGCGATGTATTAGAGATGAAAGTTGGTACATAAAAGTATATTGTTTCCTTTTAATACGCGAAAATATTTGTTCATATTTTATGCTCAAAGTTTTGATAAGTTAGTATTACAATTTCAATATGGTTACTGTAACTATTTACAATTTGGCTGAAAGGCTACATTGGTAAATTCGTATTGGACCTCTTGTGATTTCTCTCCATATATGTAGAGTTCAAAGACATTGTATGTAATAAAAAATATGTCCCAAGACTTGGAGAGGAAATGTTTGAATATATCATAGGCGTGTATCCGCCATTTTGTTCAAATAAAATTAAAGTATTCGATTAATTAAATATTACAGCAAATGCATTTCTATGTCACACAAGCATATCCCTAAACACAATCGAACATACTTTCAGATATAATTTAATAATACTCGTAGACCTGTCGGAAAATATGACAGCAATCGCATATCTTTGTCACAAACATACCCCTACTGTAACACAATCACACACTCTATGTATACCAGTTTACACTTGAACTTGAATATTATATAATTAGCACATTTGAATCAAATTTTAATCCTTTGGCAATACAAAACGTGAGATGCCCTGGTTGGTTGTGCTATTTTGTCTCTCATTTGAATGTTACACCCAATTGATAATACCCCGTCTCCCTGTGCTATTAATTGATATAATCTACACCTTTATTTCACAGGATGCAGGTGATATTGTTGCCCAATGATACACAGTTATCGCAAATGACATGAAGCACATTGTGGATTTTGTGTTAAATACATATGACAAAATAAAGTATTTTCTCTTTAATATACTGCACTTACACCTTTGTCAATTAAGGAATTGACTAGATTACTAAGAGAATTAGAATAATTTCCCTAGTGAATACAATGCAAATGTCATTGCAATCTTCTATTATTTCCTTTCTATCATTGCTTCTATTATGTCAATAATGATTTCTAAAACATTAATTAAGATAGATAGGAGAGGAATCTAAAACTAATTTTATCACATAGAAACATATCGATATTATATTGAACTTGTGGGTTAAGGTAACTATGTGTCAATCGAAGAAAAGACATACAACATTATATTACGTTGAGTAAAATTCAATGTTGCTTTTTAATCATGATATAAGAATGGAACTGATTTCGGGTAAGATCATAAAATCACTGTGGTGTGTATGTGTACAAGTAGCTTAGTATTTCACATTACAACATCAACTTATACAAATATCCTAGTGTATTATAGATGATAATAAACATGTTTGAACTTATACAATTTTTCATAGGATTTTTACACACACATTAAATATAAGAATATGCCAGGTTGCCTCGACACCCACGTATACAGCAGAAATAACACACATAACATTAGTTGTTTCACCCTTTAATGTACTATACGCAGTCATATAAAGTACTATTTTATTGGTTACAAATGTTTTACAAAGTTCTAGATTGTGTCAAAAGAATCACTTTAGCAATATGTTTGAATTGATTTTAATAATATTTTATGTAGATTTAAATATGTTAATGAAAATGTATTATATTCATATCTATATATAGATTTTTAAAATCGGAAGCGGTTATCATCCAATATCGCCACTGAAAAGGTTAATCTCATCTCATCTTTTCGTACCTTCGTATATGTCTGATCTTATGATCAAGCAAAATCAGTTGGAAGTCGGAAATATTGATTTTCAGAAACGGCCAAACAACGGATCTACTTTCTTTTGCTATCTTTTGTTTTGGAAAAACTTCAACTGTACATATCTTTGAAACTAAATATTCAACTTTTATGGGGTTTTCTGCCAAATGTAGCTTTGCAAATGAATGATACAATCATGTAGAAAACTGAAAATTGAATTCAGACTGATTTTGCTTGATCACACCACATTTGTGTAGATTCATAAACATCTAACACCACATAAGCCCTAAAATGTCCCATGCTTACGCAAGCATGATTTTAACGTGACTCAAAAATATTATAATACTTCAATGATAAGAAGACCCCTGAAATAGTATTTTCGTTGAACACTGTAGCACTCGATGAAGTGTAAAAAACTGGAACATGAGACCTGTTGTTTTAATAAACATGTTAACCCACTAACTTATCTCAAGAGAAATATAAAATGTAATTAGGTTTCCCAAGAAAAAAGAGATTAACACTTTTGACATTATAATAACATTGGTACCTACGTACACACTCTGAAATACAGTCGACACATATCCGTTAGTCATTATCCTTTCACACATTCTATTAACTTACTCCTGCACAGGTTTTCATTGCCACAATCACGTTTTCCATTCTGGTTTGAACTTCAAATGGAGTTGTCTTTGATAAACATCTTTTGTCCGGACATCTTTGTCACAAACTCTCTGTTTCTTCACATGTTGACTTGTATATTAAACCTGTTTCTTGACTACCTTTGCAAGGAAGGCTGGTGTAATAACAAAAACAAAGCTAACTCGAGGAAGAAATTGCGGAAACACGTGAGTCGTGTCGTTCTCAAAAGAGTTGTTAATCATTGAACATGCTGAACAGAATCTATAGGAAAACATGATCTTACCATATTATGCGGTGTGAGTATACTCACAGTAATAAGCTCACGTTTGTGTTGTTGCCAATATATTTTGTGTCCTGAAGAAGCTTTTTTTCGTTTAAAGTCAAGTTACTCTTTGACAATTAAAATAAAGTAATAAATTCATTATTGAGTAGTGCAATAACTATTAACAAAATCCAAATTGACTACGCAGTGCAGTATTTAATTTAAGTTGATCAAATAAAGCTGACATGAAACTGGGTATGTAGGGAAGAATTGTTATTATGAACTTAGAACGTTCATGTGTTAGTGAAGCGATGTATTAATACGCGAAAATATTTGCTCATTATGCTCAAAGTTTTGATAAGTTAGTATATCAATTTCAATATGGTTGACTGTAACTATTTACAATTTGGCTGAAAGGCTACATTGGTAAATTCGTATTGGACCTCTTGTGATTTCTCTCCATATATGCAGAGTTCAAAGACATTGTATGTAATAAAAAATATGTCCCACTAGTCTGAAATATCATAGGCATGTACCGCCAAAATGTATTCGTCTATGTCACACAAGTATATCCCTAAACACAATCGAACATATTTTCAGATATAATTTAATATTACTCGTAAACCTGTCGGAAAATATTACAGTAATCGCATATCTTTATCACAAACATACCCCTACTGTCACACAATCACACATTCTATGTATACCAGTTTAAACTTGAACTTGAATATTATATAATTAGCACATTTGAATCTAAATTCATGAATCCTTTGGCAATACAAAACGTTAGTTACCCTGTTGTTGTGCTATTTTGTCTCTCATTGGAATGTTACAACTAATTGATAATACCCAGACTCCTTGTGCTATTGATATAATTTACACCTTTATTCCACAGGATACAGGTGATATTGTTGCCCACTGACACACAGTTATCACAAATGACATGAAGCACATCGTGGATTTTGTGTTAAATACATATGACAAAATAAAGTATGTTCTCTTTAATGTACTGCACTTACACCTTTGTCAATTAAGGAATTGACTAGATTACTAAGAGAATTAGAATAATTTCCCTAGTGAATACAATGCAAATGTCATTGCAATCTTCTATAATTTCCTTTCCACCATTGCTTCTATTATGTCAATAATGATTTCTAAAACATTAATTAAGATAGATAGGAGAGGAATCTAAAACTAATTTTATCACATAGAAACATATCGATATTATATTGAACTTGTGGGTTAAGGCAACTATGTGTCAATTGATAAAAAGACATACAACATTATATTACGTTGAGTAAAATTCAATGTTGCTTTTTAATCATGATATAAGAATGGAACTGATTTCGGGTAAGATCGTAAAATCACTGTGGTGTGTATGTGTGCAAGTAGCTTAGTATTTCGCATTACAACATCAAATTATACAAATATCATAGTCTAATATAGATGATAATAAACATGTTTGAACTTATACAATTTTTCATAGGATTTTTACATACACATTAAATATAAGAATATGCCAGGTTGCCTCGACACCCACGTATACAGCAGAAATAACACACATAACATTAGTTGTTTCACCCTTTAATGTACTATACGCAGTCATATAAAGTACTATTTTATTGGTTACAAATGTTTTACTAAGTTCTAGATTGGGTCGAAAGAATCACTTTAGCAATATGTTTGAATTGATTTTAATAATATTTTATGTAGATTTAAATATGTTAATGAAAATGTATTATATTCATATCTATATATAGATTTTAAAAATCGGAAGTGGTTATCATCCAACATCGCCATTGAAAAGGTTAATCCCATCCAATCTCACCTAAGCAATCCATGTATGCCCTGCCTGCCAAGTATGTACTACTCCACTGTGCAATATTAGCGAGCACATGCCCTAATATGCAAATCATGTTAGTGTACGGGACCGAATTTATTCTTACTATTAGTCTCCGTAGATGTTGTTTGTGATTGGTTTTCACTCCCGTGGGCCCTATGATGGTCCCTAATGTTATTAGATAGCCCGTCTACGACATCTTACCATTATCAGATCTCATAGAACACAAAAACATAGTGTGCATATTCTATTATCATATATTGGTAACTACCATATAGCTAACACACATAAGATAGATGGTATCTTTGCCGAGCGAAGACGTAAATCCGTGGCAGAAAATCAGCGATTTTAAAGAAAACCGATCGGAGATTTACAAGGGTTCATTATGACAAAATCACCATATTACATACACATTTCCAACTTCTACATATTCTAAAATATCATTTACAATATGGTAAATCTTGTCCTCAATGTAAATAAAGCTTTGGCAGCTTATACACTTTGGTTCATATTTTTTTGAAAACAGTTTTCAGAAAACTATATTGTTAAGGTTAATTTCACATCGTACATGGGTTAAAATGGGATGAAAATACTATGTACCTCAACAGAAGGAAATAGCAACATAACTATAAGATACGCCTTTTAATAACGTCACTGACTACAGGCTACACTTGTTTGCGGCTACACTTGTTTGCAATCTTTGTAGTTTGTTTGTTTGTTTAACAGGTTGGTCCAGACGGGCTCACACTTGGGTCCTGATGGAAGCAAGTTCAAGAAAAATGCTTTAGCCAAGTTTTAAAAGCATGCTTAATGCTTGCCTATATGAAGAGAAAAGAAAGAAACAGGATTGAGGAAAAGAACAAGGAAAACAAGGCCACTCCCAACGAATCAATTGCTCTTAGCCCCTGGGTCGAAAAATAAGAAATTGGGAATTCTTATTCCGTGCCAAGAAAACTTGACCCAGATACAAAGGTTTACCCCGTACTTTCATATTTTGTTAAAATTCAAATTGTCCGAAATACGGGGATAAATTTCGCCAAATTCTGTTGCAAAACTGACTGGATTGGATCCTTACTCTTAAGTATGTAAAACCTGCATTATATTTGACATGGAAACCAAAATATCATATGCTAATGTGTTTAATGTCGAAGTTTTTATACATATATCTAAAATATACTATACACGGAGATATTAAAACATTCGGAAAAAATATGCATAGAGACATAAAGTGCCCTAATTATTTCCACAGTTGAAAGGGTATATCAGCTTAAGAAAAGCATTAGGTTTAGGTATGTTAATGTTACCATTTATATGAGTTAAAATGTCAGAACGAAATAGACGAAGAATGCCATATCATTGACAAGTTAAATATAGCATTATTGGATCAATATACCCATGATGTGACTAAATATTAAAAATACGACAGAATTAAAGGTTTCGTGATAATGTTTAGAAAAATCAGAATAGTGCATTTTGTTGTTTGTAGCAATAAAATGAAGCGTTTCAAAACTACGGGGAGCACGTAACTTAAATTAAATCATCAAACACTGGAACGATTTAGGGGTTGTTATAATTATTAAGCTAATGTTAGGAGCATAAGTGAGGCATGTTTGTACACACCTAACATGTTTTATGCATTTTTGAATATAACCTTTTCAGTCATGCCGTCTGCTTCTGTAGTTCCGATAGATGAGAATTTATGTCACGTAAATTCATTCCTTCACAAGTATCCGACACAAGTGTTTGTTTGATAAATCAAAATTCAAAGACAAAAAAATATATGAAGAAGAAGAAACTTAATACAAAAGTATAGATTCAATATTTTATTAAGTCGTTTTAGAAACAAACATCGAGAGAGGATGAGCTGTCTTCGGTAATGCCGCCCTCTTTCAATGTGATGATGTTGGAATGATTCGGCAACCTGCTGCAGTGTAGTTTCTATATTTTGGTTAACTTGGGTGCGCCAAATTAATTACGTAACTTGGAAAAAACTTACGAGCACGAGGGATTGAGGGATTTATTTAAAGGCAGGTAGTTGAATAACTGAGATAGTTTGTATAATTTATTTATGCAGGTGGAAATAACTATTTCCGATCGTAGTTTGCACGTAACGGTTAAGTCGACTCGTTGAAATAATGTTTGAAAGGTTCCTCTTAATCTTTTCAAATGAAAGTGTAAAATTAGGCACTTCTCGAAATGATAAAAGCATTTGAGTGTACATTATAAAGTGAATTGTTTTCGCCACATCCGTAATGTCTATTTTCCATAGCCTTGAATTTCCTTTTTCAATATTAAGTAAATTGGCTCTAAAATAGGTTAGGAAAAGACAAGTAAGTTTCTAACAGAACATTGTAAAATGACGAATTTAGTTTTTGTGTATAATGTACTTGTCAAAGCAGAGCTTAAGATTTGACCATTTCGGCATTTCCCAAAATCCTTTACACAGATACCGAAAATACGTCATTACCAATCCGCATATTGTTTATAACTGAAAGTGCTCGTTGACAATGTAATGTCGGATTCACAGTATACAGTAGTTTTCTTTTGCAATGGATTTCGGGAAATGTCGAAATGGTCAATTTCACATCTGGCCTGGCTAAGTAGCCACTCAGAACAAACATGATGTGCAATCTAACAGAATGGAATTAATGCAAAGAAAGAGAATATTAAATGAAACACTGATGAATTCACCTTGACACGTGTTGCACGTTAAAAGGAATACTCAGTACATTATTTTCCTTTAATCTAAAGTCAAGCACCGATCCAAAAGAAATAACGAAAACGTGTTGGTCATGTTTTGAATGTCAAACAGGTAAAAAACAACCTTAGAGGTTTGAATGCTACTGAATTCAAAAGAAATATGGCGGCCTTGTCGTAAGATATTATATACATGCATCCCATGGCTATGTTAACACTATTCCGTCTGCTAATGTTGTGTAGTTCAGTTTTTACTTGTCCAACATAATTTAACATTTCATCCAAACCCTCACGATTTAAAACTCAAACTCAGATGCTAAACATTCAGTACATACAAACATGTATATTATTGATTCGGTGAGATATTCTTTATCCATAGGGAGACTGAGGCACAGACGGGTGTGGGTTTTTTTACACTGAAACTTGCAGGTATGAGCATTGACGTAACCCCGACGTAACCATTACTCGCCTCCAATTTGATTTCACATTACATATCAAAATACCAACTTGGTCATGAGTTCAATGGTACAGGTATACATCCGTTAAACACAAACAAAAAATCCTGATGTCTTTTTGTGCAAAACTGTTATGTAGGAATCTTTAACTTTCTGTAAGAATGTGAACGATTCTTTATATTCTTATGGTAAGTTACTTAGTTTCCAGAATTTTTGAAGGAGCAGTTCCTGTTGTCGGAAATGTCCGTAAAATTCAGCACATTATTTTTTACAGTGTATAGTTAGTTATATGTTAGAAAGGATATATTTAATTTGATTTATACATGTCCATAACACGTTGCCACATTATACAATTCTTTTTTAACCCGTGTCGAGTAGAAACACATCCTCTGCCACTGTGGTGTGTATGAAATATGTCTAAGCGTGGAAACACGAACAAACGAGCCAAGTCTTTACAATATTTTAACGGAGAATATGGGAAAAGTACCATTCTGCTTATTGTAATCGTAATAGTTCTGAAATAAATCTAGTATGAATATAAATGATGAAATTAAGGCTAACAATCTGTTTTCGGAGTAAGTTAAGTCTATACTGTAAACGAATTAACATAATTTGTCACCATGTATCTCCTTTATTAAAAATGAAAGAGTAATTTTACAACAATTTGAGCTCATCAACCTACGCGTTAAAAATTAAACAGCTTTCCACCATCCTCATGTTAAAATACTCACACTGAGGATGTCTAAATTATTTAAAGTAATTTTCTTCCCTTGTATTTTACTTTTACGTAACCATTTCTGGTTTTAGAATCGCTTCTTACAAAAGGGGACTTGACACTCCTGCATTAGCGATAATGATAAGAGCGCATGCGTATGACGCGTTTGTATGTTTAAATCATGATAGTTGGCGATACAGTTGTGGAATCAAACATACATAATTGAGTATGTCTAGAACCGGCACGGTCATTAGGATATCATCTACGGTCGTGCTTCATTGCACAATAACTACAAACTTAATACAACCTCATCCCTTACGTCGCAGTTCAACCACTGAGAGTATTATATTTACCATAATATTTTAAACATAAGGACAATTGTATGATTGTAATACCCAGGTTAGGTTTCCTGGCAAACATTTTATATGATTCATTGAACCTCGCCCATGCGTGATGAGAATATGAGGAAGGCAAATATGCGAGGTGTACTATGCTGTCGAATTCAGTCAAGCTACATTCACTGTGTATTCGCTCGCCGCTTTTTTTCCTTCATGATGATCCAAGCTGGGTAAATTGAATTATTAATCTCTTCTATGCTACGCATGGAGACCATGATTTGTGACATCGTGGCTCGGTGGTTAGGGTGTTAGTCTTTGCCGCATGATTCACATTCCAGTTGGGTTGCTTGATTTAAGTTACTTACATTTGAAAGACATTTACATGAGACTATCTTGTTCCTTTAAAGGAGTGTTTTTCACATAAATATCAAACATTACCTCTTACATGTAATTAGATTACAAAAGATCGCCATAATAACGTTTCCGTCTTCTTTCAAATCAAACATAATAACATGTAGGCTAATCCGTGTTAAACAGATAAAATAAACGATTGTCTCAATCTTTTCCGATAGGAAAGGTTTACCACCATTTTGTCTACTTATATTCGTCCTTTGCCATTTGGTCCGAATCGACCGATTTAGCACAAGCTAGTCGATTCTGAGCCCCTCAGTTGGTGAAAGTCAAAATTTCCTCGCATTTTGAGCGCATTTTAACTTATAATAGTCATTTGAAAGACGTTTTAAGACCAAAACTTAATGAAATTCGTGCGCTTGCCGCGCAATTGTCAGAAATGGGGAGGAGGCAGGCTCTATTCTTTCCCCAGGCGCTACAACCCCTAGCTATACCACTGCATATTGTGCAGTTGTCACTTAGTTCTTTAAACCACTTGTCTATTTTCCAGATTGTCCTTTTGCCATTTTGTCCCTCTTTTATTACTTATAGTCCTTTCTCAGTTTGTCCTTTTATTAGAATGTCATATTGAAATATATTCTGTGAGGTGTTCTCATAATAGTACCCTGACAAAATGAGAGCGTAATATTCATGGCCATTACTAGCATTAGTCCCAAAATGGGTATACATGTAGTAGAGAGCTTGCGATTTCCAAACGTACGTATCATACGCCCGTTCATCTATTCAAAATCCCGTCACATGAGAGTGATTTTCAATAGATGCGCGGGCGTATGATACGTACGTTTGAAATCGCAAGCTCTATGTGTAAAATGTGTATGTGTAAAATGTGTATGTGTAAAAGGTGTATGTAGTCACTAGAAATTGCACTTCCTAAATTTTGAACTTCTTGCATACAAATATGCAATAAACAATTATATTCATTGAGTTCGCCTTCATGTTTTTCTACCGTACGTTACTTGGTATATACTGGAGATAACTAAAATTCCCGTAATCTTATCTGCCACTGCAAAGTCACGTAGTTACAGAATATTGAATTGATAAAAACATACATTAACTATCTTGTTCCTTTAAAGGAGTGTTTTTCACATAAATATCAAACATTACCTCTTACATGTAATTAGATTACAAAAGATCGCCATAATAACGTTTCCGTCTTCTTTCAAATCAAACATAATAACATGTAGGCTAATCCGTGTTAAACAGATAAAATAAACGATTGTCTCAATCTTTTCCGATAGGAAAGGTTTACCACCATTTTGTCTACTTATATTCGTCCTTTGCCATTTGGTCCGAATCGACCGATTTAGCACAAGCTAGTTGATTCTGAGCCCCTCAGTTGGTGAAAGTCAAAATTTCCTCGCATTTTGAGCGCATTTTAACTTATAATAGTCATTTGAAAGACGTTTTAAGACCAAAACTTAATGAAATTCGTGCGCTTGCTGCGCAATTGTCAGAAATGGGGAGGAGGCAGGCTCTATTCTTTCCCCGGGCGCTACAACCCCTAGCTATACCACTGCATATTGTGCAGTTGTCACTTAGTTCTTTAAACCACTTGTCTATTTTCCAGATTGTCCTTTTGCCATTTTGTCCCTCTTTTATTACTTATAGTCCTTTCTCAGTTTGTCCTTTTATTAGAATGTCATATTGAAATATATTCTGTGAGGTGTTCTCATAATAGTACCCTGACAAAATGAGAGCGTAATATTCATGGCCATTAGTCCCAAAATGGGTATACATGTAGTAGAAGTTTAGATTTCCAAACGTACGTATCATACGCCCGTTCATCTATTCAAAATCCCGTCACATGAGAGTGATTTTCAATAGATGCGCGGGCGTATGATACGTACGTTTGGAAATCGCAAGCTCTCTATGTGTAAAATGTGTATGTGTAAAATGTGTATGTGTAAAAGGTGTATGTAGTCACTAGAAATTGCACTTCCTAAATTTTGAACTTCTTGCATACAAATATGCAATAAACAATCATATTCATTGAGTTCGCCTTCATGTTTTTCTACCGTACGTTACTTGGTATATACTGGAGATAACTAAAATTCCCGTAATCTTATCTGCCACTGCAAAGTCACGTAGTTACAGAATATTGAATTGATAAAACATACATTAACTGGTGGCAAAATTTGCAACTACTTTGCAAACAAAATAATATGAATTAAGCTACGGTGATATTAGTTGGTTTATACAAGAATATCTCTTCAAGGACAAGTGATTTTAAGCAACCTTGTCTCTCTAATATTCAGTCTGTATGTGACTGAATCCATACTCATATTCAGTCTATGTGAGACTGAATATACGGCAGTAAATAGCGCCCTCTGTTTTACATTAAGGTTGCTGTTGGGCAATGTTACATTAAGATTATTGTTGGTCAATGTTACATTAAGGTTAGGATTAGGGTTAGGGTTAATGGGTTAGGGTTAGAGTAACCTTAAGGGCGACGAGCTATCTCTACTAGGTGCCGGCTCTTGACAACGGTAATTTGTAATCGACAGCCCGTCATCCATACCCATACTTAGCGACAGAACGTCACCCAATTTCTCAATTTGTCATTTTATCAGAATGTCGTATTGAATTATATTTTTTGAGGTCTTCACATAATAGGGCCTAGTATGTCCCTGACAAAATGAGTGCGGAATGTTCGTCGTGGTCGATAGTTGGCGTTACATGGCCATATTATAGTCCCAAAATGGTACATGTAGTCACTAGAAATTGCGCTTCTATTTGCTAAATTGAACTTCGTACATATTAATATGCAATAGACATAATCTTATTTGCCACTGCAAAGTCACGTAGTTACAGAATATGATTTTAAATATACATTAACCGGTGGCATAATTTGCAACTACTTTGCAAACAAAATAATATGAATGTAGCTACGGTGATATTAGTTGGTTTATACAAGAATATCTCTTCAAGGACACAATATTTTAAGCCGATATAAATTTATCTTAGCGTAAGATAATAACAAGACGAATGTCCACATCCATATAATAATATGCAAGTTAATATATTTTTCCCCAGATTCATTTTCGACATTTTTAATTGAGGACAAGGGTCATAAGGGTTGTGCTGTATTAAGCACTTGTATCAAATAAGAATACATTTTGATTGTAGGAGCACTTACAAACTAACGAACATATACACAGCCCTTCCCCGACAAAAATGAAAGGGAAAAGTGCCCTACCGACAAAAAATGAAAGAGAAATCGGGGAGGCAAAGGAAGAGAAAATGGGCAAGGAGTCCGTTTTCCACCAACAATCACCCAGATCATAGTGTAAACTCCACAATTGTTGCACGCTACGCCCACACATTGTCTCAATAAGGCCTTTTTTGGAAGCTCAAAGACTTTACATGTAGGTAAATTCTTAATATCAACATGATTCTTAGTATCAACATTATCTTTGATATCATTATTAGAATTAAATATTCCAAAGCAGTCCACACTGTTTTCGTTGGTTTGTGCTATCACTCCATTTTGAATTACTATTATACTTCTGCGTCTTCGCGGTGCAACATAGACATGCATACCTATACAGCTATGCAGTGAACTCTACCCGATACCTCATGGATATGTAAATTTGTCTGCATGTTATGCGTAAAGGAATGTAGTAAACGGGAAAAAAGAAACTTAATCACTCAGCAAAATACACGACATTTATCATCAAACGCACAATGTTAAGTAGGATACCTGTACACCCATCGAAATAGCGACAAACACGAGGTGCTCGTGTCAAGTTTCAAGCAGACAATCAGCGATGTGTAAATTCTCTTTTAAGGAAAAAAGAGCGGGAAAAGGGGAATCGGTATCAACTCACTCTGTTCGGCTAAGTGACACTATACTCAAGTAAATTGCTTGCTCAGAAGGGAGCGTCCTGTAGTCTCTCAGCGCCAGCCACTTGCTCTTAATATGTCGTTCTTGCTGCATTAATTTAGATCCGTACCTCAATTCTCTTCTCTAGTGAAAGGCGCAATTTATTTCTGCGATTAAGGCTGACTAATTTTGTAATTTAATTTCCGATTGCGCGAGGTTAGCCAATATTTGTTTTCGTTTTGAAAAACAGATGACAGTTGTGGGATATAATGTTAGAGTTAAAATATTGATAACAACTACACTTGATGATTAAATTTAGCTTGATCGAATTATGCTACCTTATCGCAAACAGTTTTAATATTCTTCTGTTCTGTCGTGACTATTATATTAATATATTTTGCAGGTGAAGTATTTCATGCTGGTAAAGTGAGCAGATTTGTCTACACATGATGCAATCTGATTTCATTCTATTCGCAACCAGGTAAATATAATTTATTATGCCGATTATTTATTTTGTACTAACATTGATATTAGAATAGAAAAATTGAAAACATGGTGTGAATAATTACGGTTATTTGATGGGATCATTTATTAGTTTTTCAAACAAAACATCATGTACAACCATATTTTAGGCCTGAACGGCTAAATGTGATATCATGCTAATGTATACAGATGCGTTTGAGTCATTCTCAACTTAAATATTCCCTCTTTTACAAAATTATTCACTTTTATAGCATTTTTATAGCTTTTTCGGATATAAAATGTATCTATTAATGACAAAATTGGTGGCGCTATTTAGTGACTGGAAATTACTCTTTAATACAAAGCTTTTAATACAAACAACTCCTTTTATTGTTTGATAAAATATGTTTATAAAATATCCTTGTTGCTTGTTTCACCTATTCCAGCTGTTTTAATGGCAGTATTAATCACCTACCCCTTGCAAATAAAGAAATATGATTTAGTATAAATAGCGCCATCTATAGTTTGCATTTAGTTTATAATGAAGCCAATTCTATATCAGATATACATCAAACAACCGTGCCACATTTTCACAGTATTTTTTGTGGGATCTGAGAGCCAATCAGACACACGTACCAATTTGCATTCGGAATACGAGGAATATCCTTCTGATATCAATAATTTAGATTTTGTTTTAAATTCGCCATATAATATACATTTTATGGTAAATTATTAACAGTCCTCGAAGTAAACTAAACTTTATTATTCTAATGATATCTGGGATGAAAAGCCGACCATCATATCAAAATTATGATCTTTTGTATTGAAGATGTATGAAATTTCAAAAAAGACCTATTTATGTTATTATTATTATTATATTATTATTATTAGTGTTATTATTATTATTGTTATTATTATTAGTGTTATTATTATTATTATTATTATTATTATTATTATTATTATTATTATTATTGTTATTATTATTATTATTATTATTATTATTATATTATTATTATTATTATTATTATTATTATTATTATTATTATTATTAATATTATTATTATTATTATTATTATTATCATCATCATCATCACCATTATCATCATCATCATCATCATCATCATCATCATCATCATCATCATTATAATATTTCTGTTACTGTCACCAGTTTTAAGACCAGGGAGGAGTCAAAAACGTGACGAGAAAGCTTTATTTGAAAATATTGTACAAAGTATGCAAAAACAACTTTGTATTGAATTCAGCTCTTTAAAATGGGAAGGCACAGTATATGTTGAAACGTGTGTAGAATTTGCCTTGCTGTGTGTTATGATGTATAGGCATTTTTGATGGATCAGTTGCTGTTGTTTTGTTGTGGCTGTTTTTTTCTGTATCATCATCATCAACATCATTTGGTATTTTTTTACCATTTTATGTTCATCATTTAACAGCTCCGTTAGGTTAACGTTTGTTGTGCCATTATTATCCAAATAGATATAAATATAAATACTAAAGGGACTACAACCTTGTATCCAATTATAAAATCTTGTTAATTTTGGTAATTTACAGTCTATTCCTAATAATATAATGGTCACTTAGTCACAGAGGGTTTTATTACAAATTATGCGAAAGCCAATTCGTATGGTGGTTTTTTATATTACACTTGAGGATTCTCAATGGCGCAAATTATCGCATTGTCTTTCACTCATTTTTTCTTGCAACTAATATTAAATTTATCATGATGTACAAATAAGATGTTTTCATACACTCATAGATAGTGAGAACCAATCAGTGCAAACGTTAGTAAATTAATAGCCGTGAATAAATATTGTATATGCACCGGCGCGCACTTCGCGAAGCACGCGCAGAGCTCTTGGACGCGTTCATTTTTCTTGAGGGTGGATGCATTTACATTTGTTTGCATTCGAGCTTGAATATTAGTGACAATTTTGTTATAAAAATAGCAAAAATCATGTGATTTTTTTCTCGTGTGTGAAATAGGTTAATAAATGCGTATTACTTGTTGCTCGAGAATTTTTTTACAAAATAATGCATTTGTACTGAGATGTTGATGCGTCTAATGCACGAGCCCCGAAGGGGGGGGGGGGGGGGGTAGGGGGCATCAACATCTAAGTACGCGTACATTATTTTGTACAATTTCACCCCTAACAAGTGAAACGCATTTATTAACCTATAATTATTGCATTTTTATGATGACATATATTTGAATTTTCGATGGATCAGTTGTTGTTGTTTTGCTGCGGCTGTTGTTGTTCCAGCTGTTTTGTAGGAATTTACTTAATGTCATCATCATCATCATATAGTATTTTTTTAATCATTTTATGTTCATCATTTAACGGCTCCTATTTCCAGGTTAACCTTTGATGCGCCATTATTAGAAAGTAATACATACTAAAGGGACTTTAAACTTGTATCCAATTATAAAACCGTCTTAATTTGGGTCATTTACGGTCTTTTCCTAATAATATAATGGTCACTTGCAGAGGGTTTTATTACAAATTATGCAAAAGCCAATTCGTATGGTCGCTTTTATATTACACTCGAGGATTCTGAATGGCGCGAATTCTAGCATTGTCTTACATTCATTGTTTCTTACAGCTAATACAAAATTCATTAGGATGTACAAATAAGAAGGAAAAAAATCAGGATTTGGTGCTGTGTGCGTTATCTGAAGCTTCTTGTTAGTATGATTCATATTTTTCCCTCTTAAAGCTGATGGGTTGCTGGTGACAGATTAGCGCACACGGGACCCATTGTACGAAATAGAACGCCGTCAGGCTTTAACGTGTACGGTAATGAAACATTTTGTCACCGAAAACAGAATATGACAGATAACGAGAAAGTATATATTGCCATTATAACTTTGACTGCAATCTGCGTGAAACTGGAGCTCATAAAAGGTGTTTACTTTATACTTAATTCAGCTTTTAGTATTGTCTTTTTATTAGTGTACCGTCTTTTATTTTTATGATATTATCTTACAAATAAGTACAATGTCATAACTGTTTAAGATATTTATATTCGTCTGTCTTCACTCTGTGCATAAATATATTTCTAGTTCCAATCTTGTTCATCTCCGTCAGCCCGGCAGCGCTTTTACGTGTAATGTATATTTTGTTTCAACAGTCAGAAACAATATTATTTATTTTTCATTTGCTGAATAATTTTCCTGGAGGAATTGATTGTTCAAGAAATAAGCACACACCCACAATTTTATTTTTCAGATTGCTGTTTCCATCTCTGTGATGTTTGCAGATGTAGGATTTTGAGAAATCAAATAACCTTTTCAATCTATTTTATGTAATTCTGAACCAGCTGTAATAAAAAGTGACTCAAAATAAACAAATTAATTGATACGAGAAAACAATTAAATAAATTCAAAAACACCCATACAAAATAAACAATGAAGGAAAAACAATCAAGCAATTATCATTTTGCAATTCTAATAGTATAGTATTCGTGCAAGTCTATGTATAAGAAATGTTTTCAAAATGGTTTATGAGCGCTTTATATCATAAGCAATCATAAGTAAATAAAGAAGTGCAGAAAAGTACACTACAATAATAAATAATCTGAATTAATGAATATATAAATAAATAAATATCTTATGAATCTCAAAATCAAATAGTAAGGAAAAAAGCAATTAAAACACAAAACCAGATAATTTAATGAATGTATTATGTGAAGTTAACGAAATTAAGAGTCTTTTGAGAAATCAATTAAAGTATTTCAAACCTTTCATCAACGATGTACAGTAAGGCAACGGTTAAAATGCAATTCTGATAGCATAGTACTCTTTCCACATCCTGGAACCTCTTTTACATTGGTTTGTGAGGACTATCATGTTAGTAAATGCAATAAATGTTGAGAAACACACTTGTTAATATTAAATAAATAAATAAATAAATAAATAAATAAATAAATAAATAAATAAATAAATAAATAAATAAATAAATAAATAAACATACATATTAAGTGACTATTTTACCTAAGATGTCGCACATATAACCACACAAACATAAATCTAATCTAAAGCAACCCTTACAGCATAAGCCCAGATTTTATTATACAACACACCACAACATTTCCCATGCATTTAGTGGGGCATATATTGCCTTCGTACATAGCTTTTCAAAAGAGCATTATTCTAGTTTATAATACTTTATTATGTTTACGGGTATGTGTCATGGAGTCAACGAACGATACATAGATGAACACGTGATACATTTTACTACAAATACGTCATCTAGCCTTCACCCCAACATGTCAGTAAAACAGAGTACAACAGGGTATTGCCAATTGTTTTGCTTCACACATAGTCCGCAATATTTCTTATTTGGTTCACCGTACACACGCTACTTCGACGCGTCACGACTTGTCTTTTTTTTACAAATCTTTAGTAAAATTTCTTTAAATTTGTTTTGCAACAAGTCCCATCGACAATTTTTTCCTGTTTCGTTCTTTACGTGTTTTGGAAATAAATTTTTACTATATTCGCAAACACATTGGCTTGGTACCGTAATGCTTTTTTACTGCGTTGCCATTTTCTGTTGCATATATTTATACTTGGTAATTTAAAAAGTCGATTAGCTAAAGAGAAATACACACAAAGGAATCATGTACCTATTTAAATAAAATAAACAACTTTTTAGGAATAAATATAATCTCAGTAATAGCATTAGATATAAAATTACCTTTCTGTGACTACTAAACATGTATTGTGAATTATCAGGGTTTTTATTTGTGACTCGATCATTTTTTTGCTCCACGTTTGTTGGTTAGGACCACCTTTTTACCCATCTAATAAATCACTGCAGTATTCCTATAAGAAACATCTTTATGAAAAATAAGATGTATAACAATTCACCCAACCACACCTACTGAGATACATGTTGCATGGTGACATCCCGTAACATGCACTGTGATGCACAACATAGGTTTTCATGCTAATCCCTAATCTCTTATCAAGATCAATGTCGCCCGTTCGGAATTCAGTTTCAATAAACCTAACCAATCAAGTCAATTTCGATTGTTTGTGAATTTGGCGTAATAATTGCGACATAATAAAGTGAACGATTTTCTCAAAATCTTTGTGTCTTTAAGACATGTTTTCAAATAATCTTGCATTACATATTTATATTATTATATCAAATTTAAACATAATTTCCCTCCATTTGAACAACAAGCGGTTATGACGAACAATTACAAAATACTATGACAGGAGAGAACAACACTTATTTTGCTTCATCAATTGCAGTTCTAGATGACCCTTGCAAAAAATATGTGAGATGCTTCCAGTCTCAGTTCAATGATATTCTTTGGTTGACAGGTCGGTGAGATTCATTCATTGCAGGCAATTTAGTGACACATGTATGGAACTCTCTAGTGACAATGCTAGGCTGTAAGATCTTCAACCAATGGGGCACGGTGGCGCAACGGTCTCAGAATAATCGTGAGGTAGCTCGAGGTCGTGGGTTCGAATGACCGCGAGGTCAATGTGTTGTGCACATAGGCAAGATTCTTCACCCTATTGCCTCCATCCACTAGCAGTTCTATGAGTTCCATCCGCTGGCAGTACTACTCAGGAGGAATCCCGTGACAGCTCTGTAAGCTTCTTTCAGTGACAGGTATTTGAGTTTTGTTAACTGATCATTGAACACCTGGGTGTACAAATGGATACTGGCTTTATTATATGCCGGCAAGGTAACAGACTTGCTGTGGAGGAGGTGTAACGATCCCCCGCAGCTTCTCCAGAACAAGTGCGCCAGACTCATTTTCAGAGAACCAAAATATACTCATACTTCTCCTTTACTGCATAGTCTGCACTGGCTTCCAGTTGCTAAACGTGTCCAGTTCCGCACTCTCGTCCATGTTTATAAGGTTCTTGCTTCATCTACATCTGAATACCTGTCCTCCATCCTTCACACCCGTCATTCTGGATACTCATTGCGCTCTACTGCTGCCACTTGCCTTTCCATTCCAAGATCCCACAAGTTGGCTTTTTCCATCATTGCCCCTGTTCTATGGAATGGCTTGCCTTCCCACATTCGTGACTCTCCCAATGTCCAAACATTCAAAAAGAACCTGAAAACACACCTATTCACCTAATGTTTCCTCCCTCTTGCATTTTTCCTTTTCCATAGCGCTTTGTTTCTTCATTTAAAAGCGATCTCTAAATCTGTGTATTATTATTATTATTATTATTATTATTATTATTATTATTATTATTATTATTATTATTATTATTATTATTATTATTATTATTATTAGTGTTATTATTATTATTATTATTATTATTATTATTATTATTATTATTATTATTATTATTATTATTATTATTATGGAGGAGTCTGACCCACTCATTTCAAAACAGAGATACAGGCTCTTCCCTTTTACCTTCAATCAGTGCAGCTTGTGAGGTCCATCCAGTGGCAACTGTATTAGACCCATCTAGTGCTACGACATCTACCAAATCTGCCTCTATGCGATCCATCCAGTGAGTGTCATATGCGTCCATCCGGTGGCAGTGTTTTGGGACCAGCAAGTGGCAGTTCTGTGAGATCCATCTAGTGGCAGATGTATTATCTCTACCCAATGGTTGTATTGTGATAGCCATCCAGCAGTAGGTTTAGTCTAATCAATACTGACAGTTTTATGAAATTCTATTTTGTTCCATGACATCTGGAACAACTAGTAGTTCTATGAGCTTCATCCACTGGCGGTCCTTTAGGAGGAATCCCATGTCAGCTCTGTAAGGTCCATTCAATGGCAGGTTTGTTACCTGATCATTGAACATCTGGGTGTTCAAATGAGTACTGGGTTTACTCAATTCATAGTAACAGACTCGCTGGGGAGGAGGAAGTGTAGCGATGCCCCCGCATCAAAATTACCTGGAGACGTTTGGCCCAATCGCTTCGAAAGAGAGATGTGCACTCTGACTTGTGAAAACAATGGCAACATGTGAGATACAATCTGTAGCAACTTTATAAGATCCATTCAGTGCTACGACATCTACCCAGTTTTGAGATCCATCAAGTGGCAGCCTCTATAAGATCCATCCAGCAAGTGTCATACGCATCCACGGTGTCAATTCTGTGAGAAACAAGTAGTATGAATCTGGTGGCAGTTAATAGTGTCATTGTCATTAGATTCACGTAGTGGTAGTTGTTTTAGACCTATCCAGTGGCCGCGCTATGAGATTCATCAAGTGACCATTTCTGTTATATGTGGAACTTTTTCTTGCGCCTGTGCCAGTTCTGTGAGAGCCATATAGTGGCAGATGTATGATCTCCATCCAATGGTAGCATAGCCATCCAGCGATAGGTTTGTTCTAATCAATACTGCTTGAAATTCTATTTTGTTCCATGAGATCTGGCCAATGACAGTGCTGTCATGAGATCCATCCAGTGACAGCACTATAACAACCATCCATTAACAGTTCCATGAGCTTTTTCCACTGGCAGTTCTTTGGGAGGATTCCCGTGATAGCTCTGTAAGGTCCATTCTGCGACAGGTGTTTGAGTTATGTTACCTGAACTTAACATGAATTACATTAATATGTTTTTATTTATTTTCCCCTTTGAAAATGATCTAAGTTAATGTTAACAAATATAAATGTCCTTTTCATGACATAATCTATGACCCTCTACTAGTACCCATGTGAATGTCAAGTTCACAACTTGCGTACATAGATACGGAGCTGTTGAAATTTAACAGACAATTACAAGAAGGATGAATAAATTTCATCTGAAAAAATTGTCTTGTTGTACCATCACAAAATGCGGTTCATTTTCAACATGTAACCTTTTTATGGGACACCTTGTATTGAGCGGATTTTGTTCGTTTTCAATTTGAAACATGGAAAACAAACACAGGATTCAGTCAAAATGACGGATTCATACATAAATCAAAAGTCAACACTTTTTGAAAAAACAAAGGGGCACTTGAGGTTATCTGTTGCACATTATTTTTACTCAAGTATTGCACATTATTTTTACTCAAGTATTGCACATTTATATAAGCAAGCATATACATTTATGCTACTGACTCCAGATGTCTACTGTTGTCTCCAAAATGCATATAATATCCATCGGTTGAATAACCAGGCGTGTTTGTACTTATATCAGCATATTTTTGCGTAAATTTCAAACAAGTGTATGAAATTTCTTCATCTTATCATAATAAATTTCTTTTATTCCTGTTTTACCGTGTTTTAACAAAACCGGCATACACTTGTATAAGGTGTTAGTTATCTTGACGCGTCATCGCTTGTGGAAAAGCATAAAAGGGCACGTTGTTGCTTGCTTATCTATTTCACCGTAGCTTTCAACCGTTAAAGATCATTTACCTGTCGTTCACTGATGAGTCTTATCAAACCCTTGCAATACTCTAACAAAGCTTCGAAGTGTGAAGATCATAATTAACGCCATCGCCATTAAAACCTTATGTCTGACACAACGTCATACGCACAAACACACACACACCCCCACCCCCCCCCCACCTCACGCGCTCAAAGAATTGGCCAATGCTGGATGGTTGCAGTATGAGTATGAAAATAATGTATGCAGACAAACACATTTACAATTCTATGTAAGCTATTAATTGCAAATATTTCTCATTGTGAACATTGCCACCGTTTATATTCTTACTTACTACCCGCTATCCACGAAGGATATACCCATTATGGGTTCTGCATGGTGTGGACATGATGCGAATCTCAAAACGTTTGTGATCAGCATACATTTAATGTGGCAATTGATCTTGCTTTGAAGTCTTCCAGATCATTGTCCAACCATGTTATTGGTGGGCAACTTCGTAGTATTTCTTCTTGCATGTGGAATTCAAGTATGATTTCAGGACATTCTTATGCCATGTGTGTCACTCAGATGCTCTATAGATGGTCAAACTATGCTGAGCCTTTTGGTGGCTACATGGTTATACATTCTATTTGCAAGGGAAAGAAGAACCACGCAACGCACAACTGTGATATCCTTCCTGTTTCCAATTATGTCGACTTCAATTCGACTATGTTGATTTCAAGGCCATAGTCACTCAATATGGATGTTTGTATCCTGTTTAGTGATGCCTAAAGTAATTCTTGTACTAGTTGTGTGACACATAATGAGGACGATGACTTTCTAAAGAACAGGTTAGATGTGTTAATGGACGTAGGACAAGTACAAATCTGTCAAGGTTTCAAGCCAGTGTAATTGTGTTCCTTAGAGGACGAAATGGGGAATACAGGAAAACAGATGCAGGTTATTATTTTTTGAAAAGCTGTGTTGCAGTTGTAACATGTAAATCTGATTACTTTAGGAGAGTCTTTAAGCTTCTTTACTATACTATAGGACACAGAAATCAACAGTACAAAAGATTGCCCTTGTCTATTGATTAGTAAGTAAGTGTCTTTTTGCCTTTAAACTAACAATATAGGTCAAATCTTAACCTGCCTACCTATCTAACTACCAGATAGCATCGTGTATTTCTGCACTTGTTGTCAGAAAGTGGGTCGATTTGTGGTTATGATCATTGGTTGCGGTAGAGAAAAATAATTATTATTCTTGGACAAATTAAATTTTAAAATCATCATCCATCGTCATGTGCTCTCAAATGGTTTGTTAATCTGGTTTTGATATGAAGCCGGTTAAAAAGTTGTATATGGTTTACTAATATTTGAGTTCCAATGAGTCTTCGCTCTTGAATGATTTGTGTTAAATGTCCTAATTGTAAATTAATTACAGTGTAAAATGGGCATGAAGGTCATATTCATAGGTATTTTAAATTTGGTGCTACGTGTATCTCATTAAATGAGGTACACGTAGCACCAAATTGAGGTACCTATGAATACGACCTTCATGCCCATTTTTCCACACTGTAACTCAGAATACAACTTGAGGACATTTACGGTTTTGATAGTGATGCCTTCATTGCTGTACGGTCACATATTTTTATTTGAGCTCCAATGAGTCTTCGCTCTTGGGTCGATTTGTGGTTATGATCATTTGTTGCGGTAGAGAAAATAATATATTTTTTTGACAAATTAATAATCATCCATCTTAATGTGTTCTCAAATGGCTTGTGAATCTGTTTCTGATATCAAACTTGTTCGAGATGTATCGGTTAAAAAGTTGCATATGGCTAACTTATATTTTTATTTTAGCTCTAATGAGTGCTTAGCTCCCATTGTGTGGTAGTTAAATGAAAGCTTTGTAGTGCCTGTGGTTTCATATCTTCTGCACTTATCTATGGTCGGCAGGCTGAAATTATTCCAACACAATGTAGGAGGTTTCCTACTTGTTCCAGTTTGGTCTACTTTTCAGAGATGTTGACTAGTATCTTTCCTGGTCCGATTATTTTGACTTCAATTCAGCCATGTTTATTTCAAGGTCATTGTCAGTGTATATTTGTATCCTGTTTTGATAGTGATGCCTTACTAATTATGTCGCATATAATGATGACGATGACTTTCTGCTGAAAATGTTAGACGCGTTGGACGCAGGACAGATAAAAACTGTCAAGGTTTCAAGCTAGTGTAGTTCTGTTCCTTAAAGAACGAAATGGGTAATAAAAGAAAACCAGGCCAGATGTAGATTATCAATTGTCCTTTGGGAAAAGCATCTGTGTTGCAGATGTAACATATAAAGTAAATAAACCTGACGACTTTGGACAATCTTCTTTAAGCTTCTTTACTATACTATAACACACATAAAATATCAGTAAACAATGCTGTCCTTGTGTATTGATTAATTAACAAGTGTCTTATAGCACCAAATTAAGTGCCTTTAAACTACCAATATAGGTCACATCTCTATCCATACCTTCCTATCTAACTACCAGATAGCATCACGTATTTCTGCACTTGTTGTCAGAAATTGGGTCGATTTGTGGTTATGATCATTGGTTGCGGTAGACAAAAATAATATGTTATTCTTGAACAAATTTATATTTCAACCATCATGTTTGTATCCTGTTTATTGATGCCTTAAGTAATTCTTGTACTAGTTGTGTGACACATAATGAGGACGATGACTTTCTGAAGAACAGATTAGATGTGTTAATGGACGTACGACAAGTATAAAACTGTCAAGGTTTCAAGTCAGTTAATTGTGTTCCTTAGAGGACGAAAGGGGTAATACAGGGCACAGGAACAGATAAATGTTGTTAATTGGCCTTTGTGTACAGCTGTGTTGCAGATGTAAACCTGACAACTTTAATATAATGGTGTGCAGACTGAAATGGTTCCGACAAGATGCAGCTTTCATATTTCATCCAGTTTGGTCTACTTTTCAGAGATGTTGATAGTATCCTTCCTGGTCCAATTATTTTTACTTTTTCAGCCATGTTTATTTTCAAGGTCATTGCCAATCAATATGGATGTTTGTATCCTGTTTTAATAGTGATGCCTTGCTAATTATTGTATCGCATATAATGAGGACGATGACTTTCTACTGAAAAGGTTAGACGTGTCGGACGCAGGACAAGTGTCAAGGTTTCAAGCTAGTGTAGTTCTGTTCCTTACAGAAATACAGGAAACCAGGCCAGATGTAGGTAATTAACTGTCGTTTGTGAAAAGCAGCAGTGTTGCAGATGTAACATAACCTGGCGACTTTGGAAGAGCTTCTTTAAGCTTCTTTACTATACTATAACACATAAAGTATCAATAAAGAAAGTTACCCTTGTCTATTGATTAACAAGTAAGTGTCTTATAACATCAAATTAAGTGCCTTTAAACTACCAATATAGGTCAAATCTTTACCTACCTTCCCTTTTAGTACCAGATAGCATCATGTATTTCTGCACTTGTTGTCAGAAAGTGGGTCGATGTGTGGCTATAATCATTGTTGCGGTAGACATAAATAATATATTATGTTATTCTGGGACAAATTAATATTTTAACCATCATGTTTGTATCCTGAATAGTACTGCCTTAAGTTATTGTTGTGTGACACATAATGAGGACGATGACTTTCTAAAGAACAGATTAGAAGTGTTAATGGACGTAGGACAAGTATAAAACTGCCAAGGTTTCAAACTAGTGTAGTTGTGTTCCTTAGATGACGGAAGGAGTAATACAAGAAAATATATGCAGGTTATTAATTATCTTTGTGACATGTAAACCTGATTTATTTGGAAAAGGTTCTTTAAGTTTTTTTACTATATAACACACGCAAAGTATCAGTAAAGAAGGTTGTCCTTGTCTATTGATTATAATCTGTTGCAAGGTTCCTTTTCTGCGTTAGCCATCGCGTATACTCGCGTGACGTCAAGATGTAACATAACCTGGCGACTTTGGAAGAGCTTCTTTAAGCTTCTTTACTATACTATAACACATAAAGTATCAATAAAGAAGGTTGCCCTTGTCTATTGATTAACAAGTAAGTGTCTTATAACATCAAATTAAGTGCCTTTAAACTACCAATATAGGTCAAATCTTTACCTACCTTCCCTTTTAGTACCAGATAGCATCATGTATTTCTGCACTTGTTGTCAGAAAGTGGGTCGATGTGTGGCTATAATCATTGTTGCGGTAGACATAAATAATATATTATGTTATTCTGGGACAAATTAATATTTTAACCATCATGTTTGTATCCTGAATAGTACTGCCTTAAGTTATTGTTGTGTGACACATAATGAGGACGATGACTTTCTGAAGAACAGGTTAGAAGTGTTAATGGACGTAGGACAAGTATAAAACTGTCAAGGTTTCAAGCCTGTGTAATTGTGTTCCTTAGATGACGGAAGGAGTAATACAAGAAAATATATGCAGGTTATTAATTATCTTTGTGACATGTAAACCTCATTTCTTTGGAAAAGGTTCTTTAAGTTTTTTACTATATAATACACGCAAAGTATCAGTAAAGAAGGTTGTCCTTGTCTATTGATTATAATCTGTTGCAAGGTTCCTTTTCTGCGTTAGCCATCGCGTATAAAATATCGGCCGAAAAAACCTAGTTTTCGACAAAAAAAGACCAGGTTTGATAAACCAGGTTTCGATCGTAGTTTTTGAAAACCAGGTTTAAAAACTGCTGGTTTTCGTCGATAAAGCGTGACGTCAAGCGTGTGCA